>NW_020230493.1:483945-486445 GCF_003227715.2 Harpegnathos saltator
TTATTATAATGTTTTCGGAAAGCTCTCGAGATGAGCTACAAGAATATGTAATTAAAAATAGGGATTTCTGTTTAAAAAACAAAGTTGAACTCCGTATAACCTTAGAACGTTCACTCAAGGTCAATCCAATGACACCATTTTATTGTCCCCACTCGAACCAAATAACTTTTGTTTGAAACATTTCTTTCTAAAATGCATAGTTTATGAAATATTCGACCGCTTCCAGACTTTTGGTATACCCTGTATATGTACACAGGGTGCACGATTTATCTGAAGACATTAAAATATCTCGAGAACTATGCATTGGATTAAAAAAAGTGGTTAATGAAAGTTGTTAGTCTCGAAGGGGACATCCAATGATACCAAACTCGATCTCCCACCTCACCCCTGGGGGTGGGGTTGGGGGCAACTTTGAAATCTTAAATGGAAACCCCATTTTTTATTGCAGATACGGATTCTACGCACAAAATACGTAAATTTTGTCTGAAACTTTTTTTTTTATTCGTGATAGATGGCGCTGTAATCGCAAAAAATTATATTTTCCGCAATTCTCCAGAAATGATCATTGGATTGAGAAATAAAAAATACCTGTTCAATATTTTTTAAAGAACATGATAAAAATTATCCCCCCCCATCCTCTCGGGGTAGGGTGGTGAGGGTGATAACGTTTAAATCTCGTTTCAAATCTCAAATGGGGACCCACATTTTTCATTGCAGAATTAGATTGTACGTGAAATTTTTATTAAAACAATTTTTTCATTCGTGATAGATAGCGTTGAATTTTTCGAGAAAACTATTTTAGCGTTACACAGTTTAGCGTTACACAGTCGAGCAGTTCCCTCTTCGATTCGGGTTCCCATTTGAGATTTGAACGTTACCACCCACCCTCACCCAGAGAGGATGGCGGGGGGGAATAACTTTTATTATGTTCTTTAAAAATATTGAACAGGTATTTTTTATTTCTCAATCCAATGATCATTTCTGGAGAATTGCGGAAAATATAATTTTTTGCGATTACAGCGCCATCTATCACGAATAAAAAAAAAAGTTTCGGACAAAATTTACGTATTTTGTGGCGTAGAATCTGTATCTGCAATAAAAAATGGGGGTTTCCATTTAAGATTTCAAAGTTACCCCCAACCCCACCCCCAGGGGTGAGGTGGAGGTCGAGTTTGGTATCATTGGATGTCCCCTTCGAGACTAACACTTTCATTAACTACTTTTTTTATCCAATGCATAGTTCTCGAGATATTTCAAGATAAATCGTGCACCCTGTATATGCGTGTACGAAGTTGTGGGAATCGCCGTTGTAGCGCGGGGAATATCACCTCATGCATTATTCAACGTGATATCGATATTACTAATTCAATTGCAATTTCACTTTTGCGGGTGCGCAAGCTCCCGTCCATTCTTGCTGCCTAATTAATACGGCGACGTAGAGAATCATAGAGGCGGAAATGTCGGCGCACGCCCGCGCCCGCGGCGGAAACAGTCAAAACGCATCTATTGTCCGTTCGAGCGATTGAGACTCCGATCGAGATACGGCGCAGAACGCATATAACTTGATTTTCATGTATTCATGAACATCCGTGGGAACTTCCATAAAATTCTCAATGATGTCGGTTACACACAATTTACACGCAATTAATAAATTCTTAACATCTGTTAGGCCAAAATTCATTAGTTTCTTTAACTACCATTGTGTGGTACCATTGTGTTTGAATCTAATAATATAATGCGATATGATATATCAAGCTGTCAAAATGACAGCTGTCAACTGACAGTTATAATGCATACATATACATTGGATCAATTTTCGGGCCATTTATATTGTACATGTATGCCAACATATTTCAGTTTTATTATTTAACATTTTCACTCGACAAAATGTTGTAGTTCAAATTTCTGCGTCATATTATTAATATCTGATTCAGTTTCTACTCGAGACTTGACTCGAGACTGCAGTTTGTGTGCACAAAATTTGCGTAAATCCGATTTTCGTTCGTTTCATTCGATTCTTTCAGTACATTTGTTATTAAAAAAAAGAAAACGTGAATCCGATAATGTTAGATCGAAGATCAATCTCGGAATGAGCATTTCTGGCGTAGAAACTGACTTTTTTAGCATTGCACCAAGTTTACGCATACGGAGCTACCCAGCATGTTTCTGGTAATTTGAAGGCAGCCCTGAAACATAATGGATGCATTTACCTTGCAGCATTAAGTGTGTTGATAACATAGAAAATGCCTCAGCGGTTGCACGGCCATTATTAATTAATGACTATCGTAGAATACATATCTTTGATAAGTACTATTGGAATTCGCGGATCGTTACGTTCATTTTAATGTATACAGGGTGCTAAATTCAAACGTAACAGGTAAAAAATTTCGGAAACTATGAAAGATATTAAAAAAAATTAAAACATATGTTCCATGATTTCGAAGGGGAAAGAAAAGGTATTATCAGTCTTTTACTTGGAGAGCATTTTCAAGGTCAGTTG
>NW_020230493.1:488945-498945 GCF_003227715.2 Harpegnathos saltator
AAGTACGACCGATAATTTGTTTTGTCAGTTCTCAATTGTCAATTCTCTCTTACTTAAATTTTAAGCTTGTTAAATTTTAAGCTTCGATACACAAATAAGACATTAAAGAAGCTATTTTGCTGAAGGAACTTAGAACAATTAGTTCATTATGTATAACTTCGAAATCGGATACGTTTAACTCGATTCCAATTAGTTTCGCTAGTCTCTTTTTTCTTTTTAATAAATAATTTAATAAATAAAATATTTGAATGTGCGGAATTGTTTGAACAATTAAAAGCACGGCTTTACACACAAATTCATATAATTGACAATTTTTGCGTATACACCACTACGAAGGATTCAATAAACAGCGAGATGACTGTACGGGGCGATCGTTATTTGCCATTGTATATTAAGTAAGTGCTCGTAAATCGTCATTCGCTTTCACGATGTTCCGTTTTCCTCGCTATGTTATTATTCGTCGCGCCGGCTATGATAATTTTGCTAATCGAGTAATGAGTAGTTTGCATAAATGAACAGTGGTATCTGATTCTCTGCCGTCAGGTAGCCTGCACGGGCGGCTCATTTGATCACGTCAATATTCGATACGAATGCGAATTTGCGTGCACATTCGCGGCAGAAAATAGATTTTGACGAACGACACGGTCATTCGATGAGCATAACAGTGTAATTTGGTGCAGCTAAATATTTTTCGTACTTTAATTATAAGCGGATTTCACTACAATCTCGTTTGTGTATTTTTATGAATGTTCAATTACCAAGTCTCTTACTCTCTAAATTCTTTTGGTGTGAAATTTCACTCGAAACGAATAAAAATTCACTCGAAGCTCGTAATAATACTGTCACTTGAAATAGCAAAAGTAAAACTTGTTTTTTTTTAAATTGTTAATATAAGTGTACATGTTGATCGATTAAAGTGAAATCATTCCTGTGACAGTGGACTGTATCAGATCTGCTCTTTAACTTCTTCTTCAGTTTCAGTGAAAATATTCACACAGCAATGCAGAGTGGAAGAATAGTCTCTTTCTATATAAATGAAAAGATACTCGATTTCAAGTGGATTGGCTGTCACTTTATTTTCCAAGTGAGATTTCACTCGAAGAAATTTGGAAAATATATTTTATATTTTTATAATTTAAGGAATAGCGAAGGAAAAAGCAACACTGAGAATTGGAATGCGAAAAGGAAATTTTATTTTGGTTCCCAATTCAAAATTCCTTACTTTTCTGGAGTGAAACTCCAAACAAATAATATTCACTCAAAGCTATTACGAAAATGCTATCACTCCGAATCACAAAAATAAAAATTTAGAGTATTCTTAATACGAGCGTAGATTTTAATTACGTCTTCAATTTCAAATGAAGACCCACATGACATGGAAAAGTTCCGTCCATACCCGAGCAAAATATTGTTAGGGCCATCTTCATGAAACATAAGTCCCCGATAAGGCTGAAAGTAGGATGTCCTAAAAAGGGATGTCTCATTATTACCACATCAGGCCCCGAGATAGATCTTTTAGGGATATCTCAGATTTTACGAAATAATTCTTTAACATGGAAAACTGATGTGGGCCTTAGAAGCATCTTTCAAGAGGATGTTTTAGATATACAAAATCAAGTTTTGTTACAGAAAATTCATAAGATCTAAAGCGTGTAATAAAATTGTCATTTCGTCATTTTAATATTATTTTAATAGATACGCTCTATCTAGTTCTTTGAAAGATTTTTTAATTATACCGCAATTAAAAACAAATTTTATTAATGTTATTAATTGCCATATTCATTAGTCTCTTCCAAGAATTTTTCTATTTCTATTGCCTTCGTTTTGCAATGCAGCAAACTTTAATAAAAACAGTAGCAGGATTTTTATGTGTAAAGAATGCTATATTTTATGGTAAAGTATGCGTTTTAAAATAAAAGATTCTTGTTATATACTAACAAGATTATAAAGAAATCAAGAAATTACAGTCCAAATTTCTTCGAATAAAAAGAACGAATATTTTTATTCAAGCAATAATAAAAATATTGCCTTATAAAGCCCTATAAATATTGCCTTATAAAGCCCTGTTGATATTACCTTATAAGACTCTTGTAATATTGGCTTGTAAGAATCTGTTAAACCATTTGTTACACATCTTGTAGGGTCCTTGTCTTTCTATTCCTACTAGGGTCCGATGAATGTTAGAGAAAAATAATCAGGCCCTTACCAGAGTCCTATTAATTTTTCTACTCGGGTACGAATAAATCGGCGGTTACTTGATTTCCCAAGTAGAATTACGTGCGGAAAAATTTAGGAAATATACCTAACAACTCGAGGATAAGCGAAGGAAGTAGTAGTTGAAAATGAAATCGGAATCTCGTACGTCATTTTCCCCAGTTTCCAACAGAGTATTCTCGTCAAAAATATGACGCGCGCGGTGGTTATCGAGCGTCCCGCATTGCTGCGACGGAGATTACGGACAAAAGTTACACACGAGCGAGGAACGTAGTTTCACAGGAAAAAAGAAAGAGAAACAGAAAGAGACAGATAGATGAGGGAGGGGGGTGGGAGGCAGAAAAAAAGGATCGATTCGTATTTAAAAGAGCTTTAGCGATTTATTCGCTCGGTCGAGTCACACGCGAGGGTTAGGATGAGGGGGTAAGCGCCCGCGTTTCCACCCCTTGCGCCCCTCCTCGCGGAGTCAGTCGTAAATTCTTCGCCGCACTGCGCCGGTAGCTTCCGCAAACCTAAAACCATGAAGAAGAATCCTCGCGAGGAAGCCGTGCAGGTCCGCGCAGAACGCGCGAGGCGCACGCGGGGAGACATTCGGTCGCTTTCAAAGAAGCGGTTCGACGATTTCGGAAGGTCGAGGCGTATCAAATCAACGGAATCGTCCGTTGGGATCGGGCGGAGGGACTTGGGGTGGTTGGCTAAGGGATGCGTGGCTCTCGCTTGCGCGACATAAAAGAGTATTATACACGCGCGGTAGAAAGGCAGAAGCCCGCATGCGCGCGAAAGGGAAAACGGACGCATACACACACACGCACACAAAGTACACGCACATCTACAGGCCTATATGCGCGCTCGGGGAGTTCATGGGATGTGTAATTTGTTCGCGTTACGTTGCGTGGAAGATCGAGACTCTCCGCTGGATCCTTACCCTCTCCCCTCTGCCGTCACCCTTCACTCTCCTTCTCTTCATCCTCGTCCCCGTTCTCACGGGTCTGTACCCTAATAAAAAAGGTGCAATCTTTCTCCGTTCCAACGTTATATACCCGGCGCGTCTTTCTCTCTCTCTCTCTCCCCCTCTATTCCGCTCTCCTCAATATTTCTTTCTCTCGCAGTCACCGGGCGGCGAGACGCACTGCACTGTTGCCATCGCCGCTGCGATGAGAGATTCGTATTCCTAACGCGACATGCTGGATTACGGGATTTATCGCGGGTCTTTGTATATCTCCTCGCTGGTAACGGATCTTCAAATGGAATGAATCTCCACCGACGCGACGGCCACTGTGACGCGCGACCGCCACTGAAGAACTGACGGACTCGTCGCTCGTTTGTCGCTTGCAAATAAAGCGTAAATATGCAGTGCGTAGACGATTTGAGATTTTATGCTGGGTAACCTGGGACGCTGCGCGCTCTCCCTGGTGGCCGCTGTTGAGATAATTAAATGGTAGTCTTAACGTTGCTTTTATGTTATGCGCTCGCCCCAGCCGTTATTAATTTTGCGCGTGCAACGTTGACGAACGTGCCGAGAGTGAGAGGGCAGGGGAAGCGGGAGCAAGGCAAAAAGGAAAGGTGGAAAAAGAGAAAAATATACGCGCACCGCCTCTCCCCCTCACGAATTCCTCGTGCTCTCGCACATTTTAGGTTTCGGGAGTAGCGTATGCAGTGTAGTTGGACGTTCTATCTCACCCTTTATTTATCCATCTTTCTTGCACTACTTTTTTTCGCTCTCCCATCCCGAATCTGCTCTCGTTTCGACGAAAATGATTCGCCTCCGGCTCCTCCGTTGCGGCGCGACTGCGAGGCTTGCGACTTTTTAATGCGGTACATTTCGCGGCTTGAGATCTTACATATTATTTATCTGCGTGACGTTATGTATTCGTATGCATGTATTACAATGTGCATATCCGTGTAAAGTAGGATCGCTAAATTACTATAAAATAATAGTAATTATAATAAATAATAATTATATAGGTATAATATACTATAACAATGTTCTATGAAACAGTTGTTAACAACGATAAAGTAATTATATATAGAGTGTTCATTTAAAAAATTTCCAGCTAATTATCTCGAAAACTATGAAAGATATTAAAAAAAGCTAAAATACGTGTTCCCTGATTTCGAAGGGGAAAGAGAATGGCATTATCAGTTTTTTATTTGGAGGGCATTTTTGAGATCAGTTGAAGGTTCACTTAATTTTTTAAAATAGAAAGTCCAATTTTTTATATCTTCTTTTTCTACCAATTAATTTTAACAACTTTTCTCTGAAACATTTTTTTATTTGCCTAATATGTTTTGAAATATTTAAGGAAAACTTGGTAACTTTTTCAACATTTAACTTACGATATCTCGCTAATTATTCGTAAAAAAGAATAGTATTAAACTTTTATACTTTATTTACTATCAAAAATATATTACTATAATAGTGTCCTAACTTTTGTTAATTTAATAATTTTGAAATTTCCAATGGTCGATAAGTTAACAAAAGTTAAGGCACTATAATAATATATTCTTGATAGTAAATAAAGTAAAAAAGTCTAATACTATTTTTTCTATCGACGAATACTTAGCGAGATATCGTAAGTTAAATGTTGAAAAAGTTACCAAGTTTTCCTTAAATATTTCAAAAAATATTAGGCGAATAAAAAAATGTTTCAGACCAAAGTTGTTAAAATTAATTAGTAGAAAAAGAAGATATAATAAAAAATTGGGTTTTCTACTTAAAAAAATTAAATTGACCTTCAACTGACCTTGAAAATGCCCTCCAAATAAAAAATTGATAAAGCCGTTCTCTTTCCCCTTTGAAATTATGGAACACGTGTTTTAGCTTTTTTTAATATCTTTCATAGTTTTCGAGATAATTAGCTGGAAAGTTTTCAAATGAACATCCTGTATAATAACGTACAAAGAATACAATGTACTTTTATACATTAGAAATAACTAAATATTATTTTTAATTGATTATTTTTGTTTAATTTTACCATCCGCTCGGAAGATATTCTTGTGACTTCTGATATTTCTCCCCACTCGTGCGCACGCACGCACACACACAAAGACAATTATCTTGATTGCCCCTAGATCCTCCTTTGGTTTAAATGGTCAACCTCTAAACTATGGGACATGCTATTCCCCCCTAGAGGCACGAGGGGTCACAGAAACTGAGCAAATCGTCAGTATAAAAGTTATCTTACAAGTTTAACACAACAAGTCTAAAATTGTAATCTCTTGCTTAGTTTATATCAAAGATAGATGTTGCCGGGACTTATGCGACAAGAATGAGGAATTAAAATGTATATCGGAGAAAAAGAAAATGATGATTAAAATAAATAATATTTATAGAATTATGCAAATTTTTTGCAACACGAACTGTAATCAGATCAAATCGCATAAAGATATCGAATCAGATATATCAATATATAGCATATCTGGGATCTTTTAGAGACAAAAAATTAATCAGATGAAGATTAATCAGAACAAATGAGAAGAAAAGTCATGTACTCTCCCCGCATATTATTTTGCAAAAATCACAATAATTATTAAGTTATTAATGATTCAAAATGATTACATCTACAGGCTCTTTTAATTGATAACTTGAAAATTGGGGTACTTATTTGCAAAATAGTAGAGAACTTTTTGTTCAGAATGACCTAATCTACAATAATATGACAGCTATTGTATCTGATGATAGATATGAGTACTTCAAACCCTGAATCTTGAATCTGTCACTAGGCACAATAGTCGTTACGTAATTTTAGGTCATTCTGAACAAAAAAGTCTTTTAATGTTTTGCAAATAAGTACGCAAGTTATCGATTAAAAAGCTTCTAAATGTGGTCATCTTCAATTATTAATAACTTAATAACTATTGCGATTTTTGTAAGATGATATTTGACTTTTCTTCTCAGTTTGATCTGATTAATCTTCATGATCTTTTGTTTTCAAAAGATCCCGAAGACGCTGTATCAATATGTATCAATAATATGGTATAGTAATTTATAAACTATAAAATTTAGTCAATAATACAAAGTTTACGAAGTTGCAACATAGAGACATATATCAGAGAGACATGCTAGTATCTTGTGCGAGCAACCTATGGGTTGCGCAAGGCTAGCCGTGTATACGAGGATGATCCCAGAAGTACCTGACCTGACGTATAGATAGCGGTTGTTGTTTGAAAAGAATGACTATGGTAGAAAGTATTAACTTTATAAAGCTTAAGTTTGAAGTTTGACGACGCTACGTTGTTTAGTATTTGTTTGGCAGCCATCAATAGTGAACGCTCTCAGTGAATTTGTAAACATGGAAAAAATTGGTCATCGTTATATGATACAATACTTTCATTTGAAAGGCCTCAGTTTAACCAATATCAAAGCGGAGTTAGATTCTACTCTGGGGGAGTCTGCTCCTTCGTTTACAACAGTAAAATATTGGGTGGCAGAGTTTAAATGAGGCCGTACGAGCTGTCAAGACGAACATTGCAGTGGTCGACCAAATGAGGTGACCATGCCAGGAATGGTGAAGAAAATCCACAAAATGGTATTGGATGACCGTCGACTGAAAGTGCGCGAGTTAGCAGACATGGTAGGCATTTCAAAAAGTGCTGCACATCGCATATTGACTGAAAATTTGGACATGAGAAAGCTGTGCGTAAGATGGGTGCCGCGATTGGAACAAAAACAGCGTCGTGAGGATGTTTCAATCGTGTGTTTGGCGAAGGTTCGCAGCAATAAAGCCGAGTTTTTGCATCGATTCATAACCATGGATGAAACATGGATCCATCACTTTACACCTGAGACGAAGGAACAGTCAAAACAATAGATCAAGGTGGCTTGATGGCTATTTTGAGGAGCTCGACGATTCCCACTATAAACAGGGTATCGAAGCTATTGAACATCGCTGGGAAAAGTGTATTGAGCTAAAAGGAGACTATGTAGAGAAATAAAGATATTTTTCCCAAATTTTTTGTGTTTTCTTTGTTAGGTCAGGTACTTCTGGGACTACTCTCATACTTACGAGTTTAGTTAAGCGGAAGCAAGATTATCGTACTACCATAACGACTGACTAGATTAAGTTGAAAGTGAGCTTAATCGATTCCTCAGGGATAGTCTTTGTTGAAATCTATATTTATAATGTAGAACATTAAAAATTTGAAAATACCATTAATTAAGAACAGTGCACGCATTGATAGAGAACTATCTAAAATACATTAAAGAAGAAAAAACATAAAATAAACGAGACAAATATTTATAGTTTTAATAAATTGAGACATGTTGCACTATTTTCCTGATTAGAACACTCCGATTACGTACACGGCACATACACGGATAATACACACGGATACACACTCAACATATTATGATGTCCTTCGCTACCTTCCCAACATCCAAAGTTAGTAATTAAATTAATACATATAAGTTTGCGATAGTAATGCCAACGACACTAAGAGCTACCATATTTTAGAATTAAGAAAAAATCTCTAAGACTCGACATGCCTAATTCAATGTTGGGCTATTTACATTATATTACACTTTTGTGTGCAATAGAGTTTGTTATGAACTTTATGTCGTGTATATTTTTGTAAATTAGGTGATCAATGTGACTAATAATATATTGAATTAGTTTTACAATCGTCTTGAATTTAATTTCGAGTTTGTTTTACGCAAATAAGAGATTAAAATATAGAACAATTTTACCGAAAAAATTATAGCCATAAAAGTTCACCATGTATAACCTTAAATTGAGATTGTCCAACTCGATTTGAATTGATTTAATTGATTTATTTTTTATATCTATGAGAACACTTGAGAATATTTTCTTTAGCGTGACTTTATCTCAGCTGTCTTTTAATCGTGTGTAAAATTCATGTGCTTTCCATAAGACGTGTAGTAGAAGATAATGGCGTATTTACAATTTCATTAAGTATTGAGACGCAAATTTTCTATCGCGATCCGCGTGTAATTAACCAGGCGCGTCTAATTTGTCAAAACGTGACGCGTTCAGGACGTCATTGGACGTTAATTAATTATGCATAGTATTTTAGATGAGCAAATTAGTGATGGTTACTAAGAACTTATTGTTCGATGGCTGTTGTCCATTGTTAGTTGCTATAACGCGCGATAAGTGCACATAAATTTTTCCAGCGATGAATATTATCAACGAACAGCTTCTCGAATGTGCTTCGGCGCATGAACTTTGTCATCGGTGGATTTTATCGTGTTAATGTGTTCGTCTCTCTCAGATATGGTTGTTACTCTATCGTAAATACGAATTTTCCAGCCGGTGACGTGAGCGGCGTCTCGAAACAAATTGTGTTGAAAGGCGCGACGTCTCTCATCTAACGAGATAAGAGCATACACGTGTTCTCAACCGTAGAAAACTGTAAAAAAGGATCAGGACGCAGCGATGTCTTTCGCGTCGAGTGTACTTTGCGAAATGTTTCGCCATCCATGTGATAAGTTACGTTTACGGTGAAACTGCAAATCTGTGTACGTATTTTGCATGTGTAATAAAATAGCCTTATTTACAACTTTTTGTTTAGATAAAAATTGTGTTTTCCAGATAACATGTATATCTATACGACGTCTTTAAAATGTCATATTTAAGTCGTCTTAAGATGTTGTCAAAAGACGTTTCATAAACGACTTTCAGATATGAATAAACCTCTTAAATGTTGGAGGGGTCACAAACTTCGAGCGCAGCATAAAATGTCGATAATGCACGTCGGTAATAGCATCTACATTATCGACATCGGGAAGCATAACGAGGGTGAGAGGTATTTGGTGGAGAATATACAATATGCAGAAATAAAAAAAAGTCCATGTGTTCGCACTTGTATCCGCATTTTTCCGCATGTTTAAAAAAGGAACGAAAACAATGATTGATAATTATCACATGAACAGATATTGTAAAATTGAAGCGCCTTAACGGAAATTTCGAGAACTAATATATTCTCCGTTTAAATCTACTATACCGATGTTCACGAAGATAGTATCCAATTTTTGGTTATATTAGACTCTTCCGCTTGATTCCAATGATCGTGTAGTATTTTGCAGTCAGTTTTGTAGCCAGGACCTCTCTTGACATTTAGATACAATTTTCATATCAAGCAAATATTCTGTTTGAATGCTAGATCTGGATGCTATACTATATGAAAGAGAGCAAGTAGAAAGAAATCAAATTTTTTAATTTTTCTTCATTGTAAAGTATAAAGTTGAGTACCGTCGGCTATATTAACGCATGTATTTTAACTATGCACAAACATTTTTTTATCTAACCACTAATTTTTTTATTTTGTCTAACCAGAAATATATACACTACAATCACAAAATGATGTTATTCTCTTAAAGTCGTATATTATAAAATATTTTTATAGCCGCCCAATAAGAAATGGCCAGTCGAATAGACGTCGAATTGACGTCTTTTAGATGCTATTGACGTCTAATAAACGTCGATTCGATTGCCATTTCTCACTGGGCGTCTCTAACTGTCTACGTTATTGATTATCAGAATTGAGTGAATTAATTTGTTTTAAACTAAAATTAATTTTAAAGTTAATGACTTATAAATTAAGTAAGTTTACGTTGAAACTTATTTAAATAACTAATTCGATTAAAAGTTAAGTTAAAAAATGAAATTAACTTATTAAACTTAATTATGCTAAGCTATACATTTTTTATATAATTAACCTTTCAATTCTACATTAAATTAGAGTGAAATAATAAAGAGATAATATTGATAAAACAGATAATGTGTTTTCCCTCTCTTTTAGTAATATACATTATTTAAAAAATAAA